>NW_026901415.1:0-17500 GCF_033783945.1 Neopsephotus bourkii | reverse complement strand
GGTTACATTCATGGTGGTAGGTACCTCCTAACATGATTTTAGACTTATACAGATGGAAGATGACATATAAATGTAATCGTCTTTTATTTTGTTCTGGCACAACAGGATTTAAACGAAGGACAAAAGTAGAGTATATAAGAGATATTCTGAGGTACAACATAATGCAGTAAAGAATGACATCTTTCTGTGGAACTGTTAGACCATTACACAGAATTTTATAGAAAATTGTATCCTTACAATACATAATGGTTTTGAAAATCCTATAGCAAGCTTATCAGGCTCTGTTAGATTTTATAGGGTATTTTTGTAAAACTGTGTGTAACAAAATCGAGATATAAAATCCTTGAGGGGGAAAAAGGAAAAAAAAAAAAAAAAAGAAGTGGTGGACAAACAGCAATTCTTACCACGATATTGGTTATATTACTTATCTTCACCACTGAAAACCTGTAGGTCTCTGCAAAATCATGTATGACTCTTTAAAATTACGTCAGAGGATTTGCACTGGTCAGGATGCTTTCTCTACAGCAAAGACGAATGAGAGGTTCTGTTCTGGTGGTTTCTAAGTCTCAAATCTTGCCTGATAACCTTCAAGCAAGCTTCAACTCTGATTGATAGAAAGTTTTACTTTGTAAAAAAAGTGCTGAAGTCTCATTGATTTGATATGTATACATAGATTTGTGAAGTGATGGATTCAAAATGCTTATTCTTCTGAGAAATATTCGCTTTTATCACAACCTTATTGTTACAAAATCTGTGCTACAGAAAGCCATGGGGAACTTTTTTTTTTTTTTTTCTGAGCTTCTGGAATTTATTTGCCTCATGTTCCCTACCTTTTAACCAGAAAAGATTTCTTTTTAAATGCTGAGCTTCTCAGGGATTCTCATGATTCCACCAGCTTTCAAACAAACAGAAAGAACAAAAATAATTGATGCTAAGTCAAGAGTGATCGCTACTTTATATGCATTTTATGTAAAGTTATATCATTCATTCATAGATTCACGTATTTAAGAGTTGTTTCTACTAGGATCGCCTATTTTGAAAGTGTGATAGGCTATAGAATTTCATCCTAATATTTAATACTTCATGCTCAGCAACTCTCACTGAAAAAGATCACATTTATAAAAAGAATACTCAATATTTATTTATTTTAAAATAAAAATTATCGAGAATTTTCATTTGATAATATGAACTAAAGATTAATTATATAGACACCTTTTTTTTTTTGCCAACATAAATATCCATTCAACAAATCTTTTCCATATATGATGCTGATGGATTACATCCGATCTTGCAGCTGATGATCAAAAATATTGCTTGTGTAAAAGAACGTAACTCCACTGGAATGAACTAAGCTATGCTTGAACTACTGAGAAATAAGAGCATCAGAAGTCAGAAAACTTGTTATAGGGATACTTTTAGTTCAGCATCTGGGTATAATCAAAAGTGTTAGCTTTTTGTTTTAGTGTGTCTACAAATCTGTCTAACTGACCAAAAATAGGGTCTTCCAATAAAAAAGATACAGACATTAACTACAGATTCCTTGAAAGCTTATGATTTGGATTCACCTCTTGGTGTTAAGTATGAAATATATAATACATTCCATGGGATGATTCTCCTATACACTAAATTACAGATTAGCTCATGGAAATCTGTTCAGCTGCTTAGTAGAAAGTAAATCTATACACACATGTCAAGATTTAAAACAATTTATTAGCACAGATGCTGTTGCAGTTTTCTGTAGCTTTATGCTAAACTCCAATTTCAGAAATATTGGTGACTCTTAAGAAAAAGAAAAATGAAAAAAAAAGCAAACAACAAAACATAAATCTTTATGAGATTCAGAGATCAGATGACATCAATTCCTCTTTCATGCTTCTGACTACTGCAGAATCTTCCCAGGGTCACAAGTTTTTCTTGACTGGGGAAAGAGGCTACATGTAGTCAGGCTGAGTTTCTCCCAGCACCCCCCATGTGCACTGAAAGTGCCCACTAATAGGTTTGAAATGACAGTACATTTGTCCTCTGGGGAAGATTAGGTAGAACTGTGGAAGATTTCTGCTTCTCTTACAGAAAGTTTTAAACTGGATGGCTTTCAGGAAGGGAAGGGATTTTATGACCTTCTTATTGTCTGCAGAATGCCAGAAGCTTTTCAAAGTAATAGCAACCTGTGTAAAAGACTGAACTAAACCGAGCTTTTACTGTGTCCATCACAGTCACGTTCCCCTTAGCTTTCTGTACATAAGCTTTCCGACTGCTTTGCTGCTAAAAACTGTCATCAAGCAATGCTTTGCAAGAAAAAAATTATCTGCTGTATTGAACTGTCAGGAGCCCAATTAAATACATGTATGTGTGTGTGGAAGAGGAGAGCATAAGCAAGGAAACGGGGTTAAGATTTCCAAACTGGAAAAGTTTGACTTGTATCCTACAGTAGTTCTGAAAAAAATCCCCAAAACAGCAAAACAAAACAGAACAAAACAAAACAAACAAAAAAAACCCAACAAAACAAATAAAAGACAGCCAAACAAAAACCCCAAAACTCAACACACAAAACAAAATAAACAAAAGACAATAACCCCCCAAACATATTTTTACACTTTTTTTTTTTTCTTTTTTTCATTTACTGAGAGTGTATTTCGAAGACAAGGGGCCTCCTTTTATGAGTCATTGCTGAGTCTTGTTTAAAAAGGAGCTTGTGACCCCCTTACTACAGTTCTTCACAGCCTGGATGAGCCCAATTTTCTGAGCTGTTGGGCTCTACATCCTTCTGGTGGAGTTTGTAAAAAGTGAACATAGGCAGCAGTAATGAAAATTGGACTTTTCAAATATCTCCAGTAGAGGCTTGGAAAAGGAAAGGTATTCAGAGTTTACATCCACTTCCCAGAGACACTTTCAGGACCTGGGATTCCTGATACAAGACAGAATTTATTCCATCAAACATTTTTTTTTTCTTCTTTTTTTCCAAATAATGGTTTAATTCAGAGGCAACTCTGAATATATTTCCAGGTATGGCTCAGAAGTGCTCTCTTCCTGATCATGCTGTGTCGTGCAGAAACATTTGGAAATTACTAGAAGAATCTCACAATAACTTGGACTCGGAAAATGGCACTGTATATCCCCAAAAGAAAATAGCCCAGGCCTTGGAAATGTTCAAGGTTTGCTGGCTTGGCAAAGGATATCAGTGGCACATCTTTGCATCATCAGGCCGCAAAACCTGCAGGTCCAAGCAATGCAGTTGCAGAACTGTATTGTTGTCAGTACTAGCCCCAGGTTAAACATCAGGCTTGACAGTTGTGCTTAATTTCAGATTGAGGCTATTAATCTGCCCCCGGAGAGGATAGTGAACATCAGTGAACTTTGTTCAGAAAGTTGTCTGCATGTGTGTTAAAGAGTAACCGTTGACTTGACTGTAGCTTTGTTATGCCAGTCTTTCTCTGGAATCTCAAAGTAATGCTCCAGGCCCCCTGCTCTAATCACAAGCTTATGAAATTTAGTGAATGTTTCCGAAATGGCTTCTCTGTGTATTGAATGTCACTACTTCACTGCAGAGATTCCTGATTTATACATCGATGGAATTTATTATTGTTGTTGTTGTTATAGTGACCTTGTATGAATTTTTGATCCATCATGTTGAAAGCTAGATTGCAAAATGCAACGACAAGTACCCCCTACTGCATAAAAAAGTCAAATGTGTTCTTGAAAAGTACAATGTACATAGAATGAGTCTTGGGAATTGACCGGCCCTTTTTTGTTTGTATTTGTCATCTAGCAGATTCAGCCTCTGCAAAGCATTGCCGCTGGTCTCTAAAGCTAGAATTAATATGCATTTGACTTAAAAGCTGAAAAAGCTGCACACTTACATTATTTCTTTATTTGAAACAGGTACAATGCTTTCTTGAATATTACATCCACTTTTCATGACCAAAATTCTCAACAATGCGGACAAGCAAGGTAAGTTCCAGAGAAAAACTTCACAAATGGCTAATGAATTAAACATGCCTCATCATGAGACATTCAAGGCACTAGGTCTATTCAGCTCAGAAATATGTGTGACATGACCATAGTTTATATTTCTTACAAATGTGAGAAACAGAATTTGAATAAAATAGTTTAAAAGACAAAATAAAAGTAAAATTAAGTGTCTGTAAGTTAAAGCTAGAGAAATCTGAACTATAAATAAAACTAAGGTTTTACTGGACATGTAATGAACAATATGTGGGATTGACATGTCAAAGGTTATGTTGGATTTTTCATCACTAGAAATGCTTAAATCAAGGAGTTATCTCAACACTGAAAGAAGTTTTCAAGAGAGGCCATAGAATTTCCACCTTCAGAGATATTCAGAATGTGACTGGATATGACCCTGAGCAACCTTATTCAACTGTGAAGTTGTCTTTAACTTGAAAGTTGGCCTTGGTTTGAGTCAGAGGTGTATTCTGTCAGAGGAAATGTCTGGTATTTGAAACTTCATGCAAGAGTCACCTTGATCTCCATCTTCATATGCCAGGGGACTTTTAGGTCAAAACAGGAATTATGACCTTCAAAACCAATGCCTGAGAAAGGAAGCCAAATCCTGTCTTTTATGATATTTCTACCTGGGTGGCTTTTCCCTCTTCTCCCTCCTTCATTTCTTTCCCACCTAAGCAACTCTGATGTTTTTGTACTGTCATTTGCTTTTTACACAGCATTAAATTCAAATAAGAGAAGCACTAATAAATACCAAAAGAACTACTCAGCTTAGCAAATTGGTTCTACATAAGGTCAAAGCAAAGGCCTCTCTGAAACCCCTTCATTATTCGCTCCTGAACACTAGCAAATAGCATTACAAAAGGCCTAGGCTTATATAGTTTTGACTAACCTGGCTGAGTAGGGCACTAAATAGCCATTTGTTCCTCTTTGTCTTCTTACTTCACTTAAGGACACCTACCATAACGTCTTAGCAAGATATCCACCCTTCCAAGTAGCCTGAATTGCTTTCTGGGCTAAAAATTTCCACTTAACATCAATCAGACTTGAATGGCTAAACATGAAATTGAGGATCTATCACATGTCAAGTCCACATTAGGAAATGGCAGCATTTGGCTCTGAAATATATGGTTGAACGAGTGGGGTGCCTTTTCTTTAAATTCCCACCTTTAGGGTAAGTTCTCAGAAACTAAAGTTAAAGAATTACTCTAGAAATATTTTTGGCCAGCTGAAGCTTATAAATTAGCTTTTTCGAAAGCTCAAGTACTGAAATTGTGGGCCTTGAGCAGTTCCAGTGGACAGAAAAGCGATGTACATTGTTTCTCTCTTGTCCTGTGACTAAACATATAAGCTTTCCTTTGTGTCTTAAATCAGTCAGGGAGCATACAGGCCTGCTTGACAATGTACATTTTTGAGCAGCAGAGGCAGAATAGAAGCAAAGCACATGAAACAGTCCACTGGTTTCTGGCTGACAGCTCAGGTTCACTGTAGAGGTCTATTGTCTTAACAGTGTTATGGAAAAGTTTTGGAAAGCTCTGTTCTTTATAGACATATCCCAACATAACAGAATTGTAAATAAGCTGAGCTTAAAAGAAGTAACCACTTCTGGTTCTTTTACTAATAACGTGTTTTGTGTTGTTCCAGTACATTTCAAAAGTCTTTGGTTGGATCATTTAGCAATCTCAGTACTGCCCAGTTCATGTGCATTGAATATTTCTACATTAAGAAGACACATTTCATTGTAGCTTGATTTACACTCAGAGAATGTCTTGGGCACCTCATCAATGATGTGTCCAACATAAAGCCACAAAAGCAGGGGAAAAAAAAAAAAGAAAGGTTTATTTTTTAAATAAACACACAAACATGCACACACACACATATATATGTATATATACAGAGAGAGAGAGAAAGAGAGATCTATGCTACTCAAATGGAGCTAAAGGTTACAGTCTGTAACTATAACACTATTCAGAAGGCACAACAATACATATTTGCAACAAATTTCTGAGGCTTCAATGTTTTTTGAAATGAAAAATAAGACCAAATCTTGCAAATATTACTAGATCTTTGTCCCTCTTATTCTCTATTTCTCCCAATTTCTCTCATCAGATGTAACTAGGTATCTTGAACCTTAGAGACTTTCCCAGAAAAAGCTCTTTAAAAACCAAGAAGCCTCCATGAAACATGTTGGCTTCTGTCAAACACTGTACTTCAATGAAAATACACTTCAATCTAGTGCTTGCACCACTTCTACCGCACTGGATAACACAGTATAATCTCAATGCTTCTTTTTTGGAAGCCGTTATTTCCTATCACCATTCTCTCACTCCTTGTTATCCAAGCCAAGGTTATTACATGTCTTTCTGCCCATATTATTTCCTGGATTCTCTGCAGTCTGTCAAGATTGTGTATGCCTGATATATGCAGAGCAGTTCTTTTACTAAGGGGAAAGACATAAAGCTGAACTTTGCATTTCAAGCAGGCAAAAACTCACACAAGCATCTGAGACCACCTCTTCTGTCCGTGATCCACTTTCTATGAGTTGGCTATGCCCCTCTGGGACTTGGATGCTTAAATCTTTAGGTGGGTTCTTTTATATGCATGCCTGTAAAGGGTTTGTGGGGAAAGGTTTTAGTAGAAGGGGGCTACAGGGGTGCCTTCTGTGAGAAGCTGCCAGAAGCTTTTCCTGTGCCTGATGGACTCAATGCCAGCCACCTCCTGCTGCTGGCCATCAGCAATGGTGATAGTGCCTCTGTGATGGCGTATTTAGGAAGAGGAAAAAGTTGCTGCACAACAGCAAATGTAATGGGAGAGAGGATTGAGAATATGTGAGAGAAACAGCTCTGCAGACACTAAGGTCAGTGTAGAAGGAGGGGAGAAAGTGCTCCAGGTGCTAGAGCAGAGACTCCCCTGCAACCTGTGGTGCAGATCATTGTGAGGCAGGCTGTGCCCCAGGAGCTCATGGAGATCTGTGGTGGAGCAGATCCACCTGCAGCCCGTGGAGGACCCCACATTGGAGCAGGGGGATGCCTGAAGGAGTCTGTGAAGCATGGGAAGCCTTCACAGGAGCAGGCTCTTAGCAGGACCTGTGGCCCATGGAGAGAGGAACCCACACTGGAGTGGGTTTGCTGATAGGAGCTGTGACCCCACAGGGGACCCACATTGGAACAGCCTTCTCCTGAAGGGCTACATCTCATGCTGGAGCCCTTCAGGGACCCACACTGCAGCAGTTCATTTTGCCTGTGATAGAAATCGGTGAGTGAACTCCAGTGAGATCCCTCCTCTATTCAGTTGAGGAGTGATAGAGTGGCTTGGGGGGGCACCTGGTGTCCAGTCAGGGACAACCCAACACAAGACCTGATAAGAAGCACTTCAGCATGGTGCCCAGTGGAGCATATAACCATAACCTAAATTTTGCCACAAGCAATGAAAATTGGGGGACAATTCCAGAAATTAAAAAACTTTGACTTGAGAAAAAATATGCATTTTCAGTTGCTTCTCAGCACATATGCAGTACCTACATAAGGTACAATTTTCAGACAAGCACATGTGAAACACACACTATCAACACCTGCGTGCCTCATACCTCGGAGTCTATTTCCACTTGTATTTTCCTCCTTAAGAGAAGAACAAGAAAAGTTCCCATCCTTGGTAACTCACTCCCATGTTGTCACTGCAGTGCATTATCTACTCAGCTGTGCCACTGCTGTTCTTCCTGGGATCACACTGCAAAACAGGTCACCAGAAAGCTTGCACTAAAAATGGATAAACAGCTATTATTGCTCTGCAGGTACAAAGTGTGCATGGGACACATATCTACCCATAAGAATCCCAAGCATTTCAGAGCAGAGCATTTCAGTGATTCATTATCCAAGGTTCCTTAGGCTGATAACCTTTGCTATAATTCAGGTGATAATGTATTAAGGCACAGGAAGGGAAACAAGTTTCTAGGGCAGTAAATATAAAACTATTTGGCTGAGAAGGCTGTGTGTGTATGTGTGTTCTTTAGAAGACATACATGGCAATGTACTTTTTTCTGCTCATTCTCACAGAAGACACCTTTTGTTTCTTTATGCTTTGTATCACCTATCTCACTCCTTGTTACCCAACACACAGGTGCTGGAGCATGTCCCGAGAAAGGCAACGGAGCTGGTGAAGGGCCTGGAACACAAGTACGATGAGGAACAGCTAAGGGATTTGGGGGTGTTTAGTCTGGAGAAGAGCAGGCTCAGGGGGGACCTTATCACTCTCTACAGCTACCTGAAAGGAGGTTGCAGTGAGCGGGGGTCGTTCTCTTCTTCCAAGTAACAAGAAATAGAACAAGAGGAAATGGCTTCAAGTTATATCAGGGTATGTTTGGATTGGTTATTAGGGAAAAATTCTTCACTGAGAGGACGGTCAAAGATTGGAACAGGCTGCACAGAGAAATGGATGAGTGGCCATTGCTTGAGATATTTAAGAGACACGGCTTAGGTGCAAGGTTTAGTGTCTGACTTGGCAGTGTTAGATTTGCAGCTGGACTCGATGACCTGGCAGGTCTTTTCCAATCTAATCAATTCTATGATTCTATGACCAGGAATTTCTCGTTCTCTTTGCTCTTTCACAGATCCACCCCAAGAAAGAGAGCTTTCCTAAGGGAAAACAGTTTTAAAAAATTCTTGGACATGAACTGGACATTAAATAATAGCATGTACACTAATTGAATAGGAACCCGTTAATGTTAACTTAAATGACCAAGGGAAATTTAATCATATTGTAAAGTTATGCAATTAAATAATTATTTAATATAGAAGATACTGAATGGACTTGGGTAATTTAGACAAGATTCTTTGACACTTATTCCTGCCTCCCTGAGCTAAACTAAACACAAATAGGATAGTTAAAATATTTAGTTACCCTACATCCTGTTTTCTTTTATATCTACTAATCATATTTATATGATGGATACCTTAATAGTTGTATATTCAGACACATGTTCAAGTTAGGTTGGCTTGTTTTATGAAATGAGTCATAGTAAATCACATTTGACACCTGCACATCCTGCAGCAAAACACAAGGTTTATGCATTAACAGAGACCTGAGGAAAGATTTTTTAAACTAATGTTCTTTACCTCATTAGCAGTGCATTCACCTCACTAATGGTCAGTTAATGCAGCAATATACTGTAACAAACCCCAGTAACAAAGTTGAGATAGGATATTGTCATGGTTTAACCCCAGCTGCCAACTAAGCACTGCACAACCACTTGCTCACG
Source organism: Neopsephotus bourkii (assembly GCF_033783945.1). NCBI lineage: Eukaryota > Metazoa > Chordata > Aves > Psittaciformes > Psittacidae > Neopsephotus > Neopsephotus bourkii. The sequence continues at coordinate 8,283 of NW_026901415.1, read as the reverse complement.
CCCCCCTGGTGAGATGGGGGAGTGAATAGGAACAGTAAAAGCGAGGAAACTCACGAGTTGCAGTGAAGACAGTTTAATAAGTAAAACTAAGGCTGCCCATGCAAGCACAGAAAACCAAAGAATTCATTCATCGCTTCCCATTGGCAGGCAATGGGAATTAAGTAGCCAAATATTTTTATCATTGCTAAAAAACTAAATGTGTACTAAAAAATGAGGGGTTAGAAGTCAGAAAATTGAGCAGAGACTCAGCTGGGTTCATAAGCATGCCAACGTCTAAGCACTCTCTTTAAAGTTCTTTCTCCACCCAATCTATCATGGATATTCTGTTAAGAGTATAACTTTTAAACATTTACTGAGAAAGCAAACCAAAAGTATACAATAATCATTATTAGGACTCACTCAAAAAGAATAGAGACTCAGGATGAAATTATTCTCTGTTGTTTAGCAGAGCAAAGATCTGCATCTCAGGATCCTACATGCCAGGAAATTATCTAATAAGAACAGTTAATATTGTCAGCCGTGCATTGTGGAAAGTGTATGCTTACAGTTCTGTTGCATCATTTTCTTTCAGAGCAGGCATAAATGAAGTGGGGAGATATGTGGAAATCTTCACCAGTTTGCATGCAGAACTACTCAGAAATGTAGTCTTGATTATCAACCAATTTCATTAATTTCTAAGAAACTTAGGCATTTCTAGGAAGTCAGTTTAACGAGTTTATTTTATCTCTATACATCATTTGCAACAAGTAGATACAGATATATTTTGTAGATAAAGTCTCTGTCACATTCCTTCTAGAGACTGTTACACAAACAGATAAAGAATACAGACAATAATAACAATATCTATGAACATGCTAAATAAAGGAGAGCCACCTGCAGGTAGCTGATAAACATATTAAAGAAACTCATGAACATTTGTAATACTTCGTCCCCATTTATCATCTGGTGAAAGACCTAGATCCTAATTCCATTCTTCATTGTTAGTGTTCTGAGAGCAATCTAAAATGGAAGTTAGTAACTGAGAAGGAGGCCTCTGATAGCTGAGAACATATAACACTGGTATATGCAGAGTATAGCTGTTTTTTTTCCACTACTACTTTTTCCAGATAGTTTGTAGTATTTTTGTGAAATACAGAAAACAAAATAAAGCAAAAAAGAAAATACACGGGGAAACTCTCCTCAGACATCTGTTGAAATATTTGCATTTCTTCTTTCATGTGAAAAATAAATATATAAATATATAACAATAATAAATGCATGCATATACACATACATAATGAAAACCCACTGTATAAGGTGAAGAACATGTACATTTTTTTAAACTTGTTTCTGATCACTTAAAGAATACGAATGTTATGTGACATTTTAAGATCATAAATTATTTTCTAGTAAGCAACAATTCTGCTTTTCATATTCACAGTTTAAAAATAAAAAATAAAAATACATACTACTTTTCCCCTTTTTAATGGTTAATTAGGTCACTAATCATGAGAAATTCTTAAGAGGAAAATGAAATGTTGACATTTTGCAATTATTTGCTACTGTGAATAATACATAAACACACTACTTATGGTTAAAGTGGCTTTCAAACCCTTTTTCTGCCATTAGGGCATGAACTGACTGCAGAATCAGTGTATTTTACTTGATATATTGCCACATTATCTACTTCAGTGCTTCCATTTAGTTTGGGTCACTTACATTTCATTATACTATACCTTGGCTGAGTGTAATAAAAAAAAAGTTTATTGCAACTGCAAGCTCCTAATTAAACATCAGCTGTAAACTGAGCTACCCATTACAGATTATATATATAAAAAGATTATATTCTTGGGAATCACTCTATCATGCAACATGATTAATATATATGTGTCCTTGTAAATAGGAGTTGATGTGCTATATACATAATGGATATGATTACCTTTTTATTGAGACCCAAGACATCAAAGATAAAGGGATACATAGATTTCTCATTCAGCAATCTTGTTAAATATAATATAAGCATGTATATCCATACACAGATAACACATGCAGAAATGTGTTTGGTTTAATATAGTGTTCTTAGCTGCTATCACTCTTGGTGCAGATGGATTTGAACTTATAAATACATGTCCAGGGTAAAATTAACCTCATACAGAAAAGTAAAAAAGAAAGTAAGTCATTGGAAAAAAAAATCTGTTTCTTGCAAAAAGGAGGAAACTGTGCTTCAGACCTTTCTCTTTCAGAAAACACTGTAAGCAGTTTTCATGCCTTGAAACAGAAACTTCAGATGGAGCTCATGAAGGATGCATTTCAAGTTCAACTGCTATTTCATATACAAAATATAGTTTTAATTGGACCACTAAAAATCAGTTTAGCCTTAAATTATATATTGCACATATTAGTTCTTTTGTTTCCCAGTTGAAAGAAATCTTGTTAGAAAAGTTTTAACCATTGGAGTGGCTTACCCCAAGACTGCAATTTTGTATAATAAGGAATTAAATGGCAATAAAGTTTAATTTCCAGCTTCTGTCCATCTTTCTTGCTGCTTATGTACCCCCTTCAATTATGCCAGTATAAACTGTTTGTGGGATCATGCAGAGAACCATTTTCAGCAATTGATGTGATTTCAGAAAATACCTTTTTTTTTTTTTTTTTTGTGCTTTGTTGTTTGCAAGGTCTTTTAAAATAGATTTCTCAGAGCTATGTGTATTTTATCACGTAATGGAATGTAGGTCAATTACAGAACTATATACTGAGGAAAGAGTGATGAAAGAATCCAGACTGAAGTCCATGAATCATTCAATTTAATTTTAGTTCTAGTCAGTGAGGCTGCATGTTGCTGTCCGTGGACCCATAAACTTATAATGCAAAAGGAAAATTCTCCTTCAAGACCTTTCAAACGTCAGGTGGGAAAAGTACATGGCAAACTTAAAAATTCAGATTAAGTGTTTAATTTTGGGATGGATTAATCTGGACCTTCATATGAGGAGCTAAATTATTTCTTTTTCCCACAATAAATGCATAAGTTTGTTATTTGAAGATGTGACAATGGGATTTGAGTTGCACAGATGTAATAACCCTAAACTGTGTTATTTTACCAGGGTTCAGGCTAACACAGAAAAAATGCTCAATATTTGACCACTGAAAATCAGATTTTCAGCTATGTTCATTATCAGAAAAAGTACACCTAGAGAATAAATGCTAATATTCTTGCCTTAGAAGTTTAACATTAGGTATCTGCTGTTGCCACATTGTTCACAAAACTCAGGTGTCTGAACTCAAGCTGGGGTGTCTTCATAGTCCTGTACTGCCCCATTTAGCTGGACAATCTTTCTTCCTTACCCCCTGACCCTAATATTGGATAAGAGAGAAAAAGATTTAAAAAGCATCCTTTACCTTTTCTGTTTGGAAACACAGCCAGCCTTAAAAAAAGCCATAGTAACAGGCCTAAACTGAAGAAAGAGTAGATCAGTTGTTGTTTATATGTTGACTACCTTTTTTTCATTAGCTTGTTTAAAGCATTTTTCAATATAATCCATACATAGACTGTTGGTATAGTTTCCCCACCCCATAGTTTCAGTAGGTGGAAGTTGTATAAAGCTATTGCAGTTTCTCCAGCTGAGCATCTGGCTCTGTTCTTCTTCAGGAGTGAAATTTTAAAAGAGAAATGAGGGTTAAAAAGAGAGGTTGCTTCCATTAAAGTCTGCCTCAAACTAAAAACAAGCTGTCATATTTTAAAACAAACAAACAAACAAGCAAAATCCCCAAACATGGATTTGCAGTCTCTCACAGAACTGCTGTAACAAAGACAACAGCTTGACAATGGCAGCTGCTGCATAAAGCAAAAATGAGAGGACAATGTCATTTTTAATGATTTTTTTAAATGAAAAATTAAACAAAAATAAGATGTCTTAGGTATTCTCTTTTTTTTTTTTTAGAATCTGTCTCTCTGTCTTATTATCAATAAGTGGCAATGCAGGCAAACGACGGGAACATATGCTGGGAAGAGTCTGAAATTAAACAGAACAATAACGGAATAATAGAAGAGGGATTATTTTTCTTTAAGTTTCACACAAAGGCTATGCTTTCTGTGTCTTTGTGTGAAACTTTAGACGTGTACACATCCATCCATATATATACATATGCATGCACACACTCACAAAGAACACATTCATATATTTATATCTTCTCTTATTTTCATGTTTATAAATTTAAAGTGATAACAATAAATACACATATGTAAATATTGTATTTATAAACTAATATTTGGAGGTGCAAAATTTTCAGAAGGGCATTCTTAGCTATTTTTAGAATGCAAGAAACCTGTTAAATAAAACACCATATACCAAGAAAAAAGGGGATACTATTTTGAGACATTATTCCCAGTTGGGTTTTGGTTTTGGTTGTTTTCTGTTTTTGTTTTTGGCTGGTTGGTTGGTTAGTTGGTTGTTTTTTTCTTTTTGCTTTGTTGTTTTTTTTTTCTTCAGTAACTTACAAGAACAATTTAAGTCATTTAGCTACCTTCATACTGCCCTTAAGTCTTATGTTTCTATCTGTCCTGCTGGAAGTTCAGAAAGGTCTTTTTTTATAACAGCTCAGTGCTATTCAGTGCAATTTCAGCACTTAAGGGTAGAAAATCTCCTTCAAGAAAAAAGGTTTTTTTCTTGAATCTAATCTTTTTTCTCAACACGTTCAGTAACTTAAAGGTTGCCTGAATGTTATTTATTTGATACAGGTTAAGTTTTTAGAATCACCATTAGCATCCTGTTCTCAATTTATTCAGAATTATCCTGTTTGAATTTATGTATTTAACAATAACATTAAAGATCTATTACTTAATTTTTAACACTATTAAAAAAAAGCTTTTTATTATATACTATTCATAATTTTATTACTTTATTTTCAAAACACAAAATAAGTTGGAGTTGATGGAGTTCAATTATTTTCAAATTACTTATATTTGTTTAGTGTATCATATGTGAATGTGGGGGGGGTATGTCTTAAAACTTCTGTTGGTTAAATGAAATGTCAAAAAGATTTCATCTATTATTCTTCATTAAGCATAAATGGTACTTCAAACAAAAAGGCTTCTTGCCTATTAGTGCTCCCATAATGCTCTTAGTCGTACAGGGGAAACTGCTATGTAGTTATATTGTAGTTGCAGAAAGCCACAGAATCGTAGAATCACACAATACCAGCTTGGAAGGGCTCTCAGGGATCATCTTGTTCAATCTTTCTTGACAGCACATAATGTGGACTAGATGTCTGAGCATCCTGTCCAGCCGAACTTTAAAAGTGTCCAGTGTTGGGGACAAGTGTCATGTCCAGCTCCAGCCGTACATACAGGAATAATGTTTTTTTTCTGCATGTCTGAAAAGGTTTTTCTGTTGGTTTTGCTTTGTTTCTGCTCATTACTACAACAGTGCTTTATCAGCAAGCGAGAGCACATCAGCAGCACTGTCAAAGAGAAGTCAACATAGCTCCCTGCTATTCTCAGTGTCATTCTTTAAATTACTGGAAGCTGTTAATTTTTTGTACAAAATGTGTTTCCTGTTTGCATTTTAACCTTTCCAGTTGTGAAGAACACATCAGCAGATATCATTTCAACAGGGCAATATCTCTTCTTGTGTCTAAGCAGACTGTGTTGAGCATTACTGCAATAGATATAATTACCCTTAGCAATAAATGCAGTCTATGTACGGAGGATGAGAAGAACTGTATGCCTGCTAGCAGGTTGTTTTTCTTGTACTTTTTTTCCCATCAGTGGTGTCAGGGTACTAAGGAAGAGTCTTCTCAGAAGGTCTGTTATGAGATAGTTGGGATTCTGCCTAAATCCCAGTTTTGAACAGGGCCAGTAAGAAGACGTTGACCCAGAGTTAGTGATTCAAGAATAGCTGTACAATGAATTTTCTTGTCTCAGAGGATTATAGCAAAATCACAGCAAATGCTGCCCATGCACACAGCAGGGTGCTGAGCACAGCACTGAAGAAAGAGAGAGGGTGGTGGCTGTAACGGACACAGAACATTTTGGGATGCTTCTACGGGAGTGTTTCATTAAGGGATATGAGACAGGCTGAGAGGTGCCAGTGAAGTAAAGACCTTTTCTGCCCATGTTATAACTTCTGTGGTCACATAGCTGTCAATTCAGTACCACCCCACCAGCAGTAAATTTACCATCTCCCCCTGTTTCTTTTCTTTTATTTCTATTTTTTTTTTTCTTTTAAAAGACAGCTGAGAGATTGAACAGCTTGAAAAAGACACAATTGCACCTAGGCAAAACTCCCCCAGATAAAGGCCAAACTAAAGGCAAAGACATAGAGATAAAAAAATGTTTCCACACAGAATGACCTTTGCTGTGAGGAGGAGGGAGAGGGGAGATGGGATTGTTCACACACTTCAATCTTAGTCTTGCTAGGTGGGTTTTAACTCTTCATTTTCCCTACACTTCTACTCTCTTTTCTCCCAGTAACACCAGGGAGCCTTCTCCTGTCTGGGGTTCTCCTCATTGCCCTTTTCCTTGACTTTGTCTTGTCACTCCGACCAGTCTTGTTCTGCCAGATATGTTTCATTTTCTGCATGACTTCCCCTGGATGGGCATTTCAAGCTGTGATTTTTAAGCTTGATCTCACACTGTAGATCCTGTTATCTCAGTAAAAAGCTTTAAAGTTCAAAGTGAGTTGGATGAACAATACTTTAAAAGCAGTGTAAAGTCTAAGCATTATCTGGGTGGGAGAAGTTCAGAAAAAAAATCTGATATCTTCCATGATTTTATATGGAAAAAGAACAATTAAAAATCAGGATGCTATTTTAGGGAAAAATGTTATAAGAGTTATAAATAGGTCTGAAGAAGTGCATGTGCTTATGGTTCTGTGTTCACGGGATTCTTGACACTTATGTGTTCTGTGTTCAAGGGATTCTTGCCACTTGTAGCCCCAGGGCTTCTTTTATCAGACAAGTTTATTCCAAAGCAATAGGACTCCACAGCAGTCTGCTAGACTTTAGACTGTGTTCAGCAGAAAAAAACATGGGTTAACTAGTACATTATTAGTAGCTACATGAAGCAATTAGGTAACATCTCTGGCACAAGCCCTGGTACAAGAAACATCATGTGGTCTGCTATAGAAAAAGCTTCTTTTCATTACAAGCTTGTCTAAATCTTAAAGAGGAACCAGGGAAACCTGAGACTTTTCAGGTGCCTGTACGTCCCCAAAGGAAATTAATACAATTATGGAGGTGCTGCAGGCAAATGCTGCTGATGCCTGCAAGCAAGAAGGAATGCGAGATCAGAGCATCAGAAGTCCATCTAGCCAGGTACAGTCAGTACAAAATCCCCTTGCTCATTTAAGTGCTTCTTTGGTAGGAGACAGGCAGTGGAGATGCAGACTAAACCATGCTGTCTCTCCAAATCCCTAGACATCCAGGGTGTGGAGGAAAGCTCAGAAACGTGTGTCACGAGACTCAGAGCACAGACAGCAAAGCAAAAGATCTCAGCAGTTCTTGTTTTTTAAACCTTGTGCTTTTTAAGCCACTGTCTTGATCTTGGCAGTGCTTATTTTGGCACTGCAGTTTGTGAACATTCAACACTACGTTTTGTAGCCAAGAGTGCAGCAGAATAAGCGGCAGTACAGCAAACACATATAAGAAAATGTAAACATGATTTCAAAGGCTTTATAACAGGTCATGCAGAGCAGAGGATCTTCTAGACAACCTCACACTTCTTCGAGAGACCCATCACTCTTCTATGGCCCTGAAAATGTAACCCTCACCACTCCTCAGCTGCTATGGTGTCAGTGCAAACACAGCCAAAATACAAGTTCACAGCCAGAGGGAAAGGATCTTTCCAGGTTCAAGATCTGCTGCTGCCCTCTGGATTTCACTGCCTCACCACCCAGCGGTTCATCCCCCCTGTGCCCGAGGGATCAGTGCAGTGCAAGAAGGGCTGCCAATGCCCTCTCAGGGCTACACAAGAACATAGTACGCATCAGCCTGGGGGACAAAAACGGCAGCAAGGAGCTTCCAGGCAGGAAGGCACATCAATGCCTACTCCACTCCCTCTGAAGAAGTGAGCACTTCATCTGCGTAGTGTGTTATCAGCCTGGGGGAGGCTTAGCTAAACATCTGCCCTCCCTCTTGTCCCCAGCAGAAATCACACACACAAGTGGGTAATGTTCCCATGACACATGCACGCACCTAGGTATGGATGGTTCGCTTGGGTAGGTGAGCAGGGAGTTAAGGAACGCTGACTTATGAAGATAGGTAACTCAAGTTAAACAAGATAAGCAGATCCTGACGTTGCAAAACTAG